>NC_057811.1:221030747-221055587 GCF_018294505.1 Triticum aestivum | reverse complement strand
CGGCGAGCTCGCCCCCACCGGCCGGCGCCGCCTCCCCGCCCCTCCTCTCCGGCAGCTCCGGCGAGCTTCGGCAGATCTCGATCCGTTTTGACCGAAGGTTGACCCCGAGACCCCGAAATATTTCTCCAAGTCATTTTAGTTTGACATTATGTGCATCTGTTCATAGCATCGTAACTCTCTGTATATAGCTCCGTTTCGTGCAGGTAATATATCAAAATGTTCGTCTCGTGATGCTCTTCATTTTGTTTAATTGCACCATGTTCATTAGAGTCCATCTTGATGCCCAAATCTCTGGTGCAAGAGTGGTAGTTGCTGTTATCTGCTGTTACTTACCAGAACTTGGTGATTGTTATTTTTGTATCATTTAATCTGTGCATCTTATGGGCATGAGCTCTACATATGTTTTGTTGTATGCCATGCCATCTTTCCAAGGGTGTATGCCATGTATTTTTGTGATCTCTGTGGTGACTAGCACAAGCATGAAAACTAGGCTCCGTAATGTTTCTGATTTCAGGGACTTAGTGATTTCTCTAAGTCTTTGTCTGCTGTTATTTTGTTGCCATGTAAACTTGATGATACAGAGAGAGATCCATGCATATTTTGGAGATGTTCAGTAAGGATGTTTTGTAGATATTGTTGTAATCGATCCATTCCTGCACTTGTTTGCAATTATGGAGTGCCATAGCATGACTCAATCTTGCTCTACTTTTGCTATAAAATATTTCTGGCAGATTGTTTACATGACATTCATTTTTGCCAAGCTTGTTGTAGTTGATCCATACATGATATGCTTTTGTTCTTGCCATGAATAGCTTCATAAACATGCCATCTTACTGTAGGTATGCTTGTTTTGTCATGCATTGCTTTGTGGTGAGTGCATCAAGCTCACCAAGATGCCTTCATATTATTGTTTCTGCCATGCTCTGTTCTTCTGCTAAGTCTGAAACCTGTTAACGAAACTTGCTATGTTTACATGGTTGCCATCATATCTTCTGGTCATTTTTGGCTTATGGTCAGTAAGGGACTTTTGTCATATGCATTTATTAGAATACTGCCATGCCTTGTTTTGCTATGTTAACTTCCTGTAGCATGTTGATTTCGTGCTCTGAACATTGCTACCTGATGCTGTTTCAGGCATGTCCAGTAATTTCACTAAGTCTGTGAACCTGTTATCTTTTGCACTTTTGCCATGCTTGTTTGAGCCTGTTATGTTGTGATATAGCATTAGCTCAGTGTTCATCTTTTGTCAAGCATCTCCTGTATATTACTGCCATATGCTTTTTTGCTATGTTGGAGTGCTTTAGCATTGTTACTTGTTGCATTTTAAGTGCTATCATGCTGTTAATCGCAGATTCGTGTCATTCTTGTTTTGCTTGCCATTTGCAAACCGTGCATCCGTTTCCGGTGATCTTTATATCGATTTCGACCGAAATCATCTCATCTTTCCAGTGGCATGCTTGGTTTGCCAAGTTACTGCCTTCTTCATCATTTTCCTTCCGGAGCACGCATATGCATCGCATATCATATCTCGCATATCATACATGTTTTGCATCATGTTGTTTGTCCATTTCTCGTGATTGATTGTGGTTCCGTTGCTTGTGTTCTTGTCTTGGGTAGAGCCGGGATACGAGTTCGTGAACGAGGAACCTGTTGAGTACGCTTACGAGGATCAAGCTTTCGTCAACTCTGAGAACATTGCAGGCAAGATGACCACGCCTCGAAATCACTTCTATCTTTGCTTTGCTAGTTGTTCGCTCTATTGCCATGCTGCGCTACCTACCACTTGCTATATCATGCCTCACATATTGCCATGTCAGCCTCTAACCATCCTTTCCTAGCAAACCGTTGTTTGGCTAAGTTACCGCTTTTGCTCAGCCCTTCTTATAGCGTTGCTAGTTGCAGGTGAAGTTGAAGTTGGTTCCATGTTGGAACATGGATATTTTGGGATATCACAATATCTCTTATTTTAATCAATGCATCTATATATTTTGGTAAAGGGTGGAAGGCTCGGCCTTATGCCTGGTGTTTTGTTCCACTCTTGCCGCCCTAGTTTCTGTCATACCGGTATTATGTTCCTTGAGTTTGCGTTCCTTACGCGGTTGGGTGATTTATGGGACCCCCTTGACAGTTCGCCTTGAATAAAACTCCTCCAGCAAGGCCCAACCTTGGTTTTACCATTTGCCACCTAAGCCTTTTCCCCCGGGTTTTCGCGAGCCCGAGGGTCATCTTTATTAAACCCCCGGGCCAGTGTTCCTCTGAGTGCTGGTCCAAACTAGAGCCACTTGCAGCGCTACCTTGGGGAAACTCGAGGATTGGTTTTAGTTGTACGTAGTGTTCATCCGGTGTGCCCTGAGAACGAGATATGTGCAGCTCCTATCGGGATTTGTCGGCACATTCGGGCGGCTTTGCTAGTCTTGTTTTACCATTGTCGAAATGTCTTGTAAACCGGGATTCCGAGACTGATCGGGTCTTTCCGGGAGAAGGTTTATTCTTCGTTGACCGTGAGAGCTTATGATGGGCTAAGTTGGGACACCCCTGCAGGGTATTATCTTTCGAAAGCCGTGCCCGCGGTTATGAGGCAGATGGGAATTTGTTAATGTCCGGTTGTAGAGAACTTGTCGCTTGACCCAATTAAAATACATCAACTGTGTGTGTAGCCGTGATGGTCTCTTCTCGGCGGAGTCCGGGAAGTGAACACGGTTTGAGTTATATATGACGTAAGTAGGAGTTCAGGATCACTTCTTGGTCATTGCTAGATGACGACCGTTCCGTTGCTTCTCTTCTCGCTCTCTTTTGCGTATGTTAGCCACCATATATGCTTATTGCCTGCTGCAGCTTCACCTCATTTCACCATCCTTTCCGATAAGCTTAAATAGTCTTGATCTCGCGGGTGTGAGATTGCTGAGTCCTCGTGACTCACAGATTCTACCAAAACAGTTGCAGGTGCCGACGATGCCAGTGCAGATGATGGGATCGATCTCAAGTGGGAGTTCGATGAGGAACGTGGTCGTTACTATGTGTCTTTTCCTGATGATCAGTAGTGGAGCCCAGTTGGGACGATCGGGGATCTAGCATTTGGGGTTATCTTATTTTCATTTGGATCTTGACCGTAGTCGGTCTATGTGTGTATTTTGGCTGATGTATGGATTATATTTATGTATTGTGTGAAGTGGCAATTGTAAGCCAACTCTTTATCCCATTCTTGTTCATTACATGGGATTGTGTGAAGATGACCCTTCTTGCGACAAAACCACAATGCGGTTATGCCTCTAAGTTGTGCCTCGACACGTGGGAGATATAGCCGCATCGTGGGCGTTACAAGAGGCCCGACGGCGGCACTGGAGGAACCCTAGGCGGGAGCGAGAGGCCTATGGTCGAGTGCGGGAGGGAGGGGATCGAGTGTCAGCCTCATCTGTCCGTTTTTTTCATCGGGCATGTTTCTCGTGCGGGACTACGTAGTGGCAATTTTGACGTAATAAGATCGAACGACACAGACACATCGCTATACCCTTTCGATTTTAAGTGATAAGCTGCGGGAAGCTACCCTCCCCTAGCTTTTTTCCATTGTGAAGGAAAGAAAGGTGGAAATAAGCTACGCTAGCTTTTACAGAACGAGTTCTTTTGAGCTTCTAGCTTATTTTGACAAGAAGCTGCAAGAAGCTCCAAAAGAACTAGCCCTAAGCTAGATTTTACAGAATGAGTTCTTTTGAGCTTCTAGCTTATTTTGACATTAAGTTGCAAGAAGCTCCAAAAGAACTGGCCCTAACTCTCTGAACTAAAAAAGGGACATGGTCAAGAAAAAGTTATTAAACTCATGTATGGAGAAATATTGGCTTTATTTTTTGGTGTAGCAAATTCTCCCTCATTCATTTGAGTTTGCAAGCTTTTACCAGAGTCTCTAGCGGCACATTCATCTACATGCTTAGTCGTCCACACAACAAGTACGCATGTTACAATACACACAAATATTAGTTCTTTTTTATGTGTTTCCTGAAGCTCCATGCACCGTACTGCAGTTCAGTTCTTATTCTACAACAGTAGCATTTTCTATAACCGTATCAGCAGTGGCGGAGCTACATGTTGCCTTGGAGGGGCCGTGGCCCCCCATCATTGCTAAAATCTATGAAGAAAAAAAGAGCCTGCTTAGGTTAGAAAAATAGAGCCTTTTCCCCTTCCCCCCAAACATGCATAATTTGTGTTTGCCCCCTTGAAGATCTTGTCTAGCTCCGCCACTGTGTATCATGGCATGTCAGATGTGCTTCCTGATGGCTAGATGCGGAGGCATACTCTGGGTCACCACTTCAATTATGGAGAAAGGAGGCCACACAAGATCCATCCATCACTGTTGATGCATGTTGAACATTTGTAACAAGAGGAGCCACCGATGATCGGCTGCAGAGTATCAAGCGGCGAGGGTGTCCACCATGCTGATGGGGAGTTCAGGGCTACATTTCGTTGTGGTGGTCTTGGAGATCATCTCGGCAGATGAATTCCATCGTGGCAATTCTCCTCACAGATGCATGTCGTTGCTGTCGTGGTTGTCGTTGCAATGCATGTTGCGCCATGATTAGGGTTTGGGAGGAAGACGGGGCATGGAATTAGGAGAGTTGGTTCCCCCAAGGGGTTATTAGCAAATTAGGAGACATGACATAGAGCTGGTGCGGGCGCGTTTTTGCAGTTTTCTATTGCTTTTGATTCGGTACGTGAGATGGTAATCGGCCGACCGAGGAGTCAATGGATACAGAGATGCACAAGCCATCCCGGATGCATATAAATAATAAAAGACAAATGCTTTCATAGTTCTCCATCCATCATATCTTCATATCCATCGATGTTATATTAATATTAACCATAAAAATTAACGGCCGAGATTTAATTGAGCAATCCTCCTCTTCCTCGTTATGTCATCATGCCCCAGTTCATTCGTTCGTTCATCCGTGCGATTGGTCGTTGAGTCCAAGTCATATACGGTATTGAAGGAAATATGCCCTAGAGGCAATAATAAAGTTATTATTTATTTACTTATTTCATGATAAATGTTTATTATTCATGCTAGAATTGTATTAACCGGAAACATAATACATGTGTGAATACATAGACAAATAGAGTGTCACTAGTATGCCTCTACTTGACTAGCTCGTTGAACAAAGATGGTTAAGTTTCCTAACCATACACATGAGTTGTCATTTGATAAACGGGGTCACATCATTAGGAGAATGATGTGATTGACTTGACCCATTCCGTTAGCTTAGCACTTGATCGTTTTAGTTTACTGCTATTGCTTTCTTCATAACTTATACATGTTCCTATGACTATGAGATTATGAAACTTCCGGTTACCGGAGGAACACTTTGTGTGCTACCAAATGTCACAACATAACTGGGTGATTATAAAGGTGCTCTATAGGTGTCTCCGATGGTACTTGTTGAGTTGGCATAGATCGAGATTAGGATTTGTCACTCCGATTGTCGGAGAGGTATCTCTAGGCCCTCTCGATAATGCACATCACTATAAGCCTTGCAAGCAATGCAACTAATGAGTTAGTTGCGGGATGATGCATTACGTAACGAGTAAAGAGACTTGCTGGTAACGAGATTGAGCTAGGTATTGAGATACCGACGATCGAATCTCGGGCAAGTAACATACCGATGACAAAGGGAACAACGTATGTTGTTATGCGGTTTGACCGATAAAGATCTTTGTAGAATATGTAGGAGCCAATATGAGCATCCAGGTTCTGCTATTGGTTATTGACCGGAGACGTGTCTCGGTCATGTCTACATAGTTCTCGAACCCGTAGGGTCCGCACGCTTAAAGTTCTGTGACGATCGGTATTATGAGTTTTTGTGTTTTGATGTACCGAAGGTAGTTAGGAGTCCCGGATATGATCACGAACACGACGAGGAGTCTCAAAATGGTCGAGACATAAAGATCGATATATTGGAAGCCTATATTTGGACATCGGAATGATTCCGGGTGAAATCGGGATTTTACCGGAGTACCGGGAGGTTATGGGAACCCCCCGGTAATTGTATGGGCCTTAGTGGAGAGAGAGAGAGAGGAGGTCAGGGCAGGCCGCGCGCCCCCTCCCCCTCTGGTCCAAATTGGACTAGGAGGGGGGGCGGCGCCCCCCCTTTCCTTCCTCCCTCTCTCCCCCTTCCTTCTCTCCTAGTCCAACTAGGGGAGGGGGGGAATCCTACTCCCGGTGGGAGTAGGACTCCTCCAGGGCACGCCATAGGGGCCGGCCCTCTCCCCCTCCTCCACTCCTTTATATACATGGCCAGGGGGCACCCCATAGACACACAAGTTGATCATTGATCTCTCTTAGCCGTGTGCGGTGCCCCCTCCACCATAATCCACCTCGGTCATATCGTAGCGGTGCTTAGGCGAAACCCTGTGTCGGTAACTTCATCAACACCGTCATCATGCCGTCGTGCTGACGAAGCTCTTCCCCGAAGCTCTACTGGATCGTGAGTTCGCGGGACGTCACCGAGCTGAACGTGTGCTGAACACGGAGGTATCGTACGTTCGGTACTGAGGATCGGTCGGTCGTGAAGATGTATGACTACATCAACCGCGTTGTCATAACGCTTCCGCTTTCGGTCTACGAGGGTACGTGGACACACTCTCCCCTCTCGTTGTTATGCATCACCATGATCTTGCGTGTGCGTAGGATTTTTTTTTGAAATTACTACGTTTCCCAACAGTGGCATCTGAGCCAGGTTTATGCGTAGATGTTATATGCACGAGTAGAACACAAGTGAGTTGTGGACGATACAAGTCATACTGCTTACCAGCATGTCATACTTTGGTTCGGCGGTATTGTTGGATGAAGCGGCCCGGACCGGCATTACGCGAGACTGGTTCTACCGACGTGCTTCACACACAGGTGGCTGGCTAGTGTCAGTTTCTCCAACTTTAGTTGAACCGAGTGTGACTACGCCCGGTCCTTGTTGAAGGTTAAAACATCACTAACTTGATGAAATATCATTGTGGTTTTGATGCGTAGGTAAGAACGGTTCTTGCTTAGCCCATAGCAGCCACGTAAAACTTGCAACAACAAAGTAGAGGACGTCTAACTTGTTTTTGCAGGGCATGATGTGATGTGATATGGTCAAGACATGATGCTATATTTTATTGTATGAGATGATCATGTTTTGTAACGGAGTTATCGGCAACTGGCAGGAGCCATATGGTTGTCGCTTTATTGTATGCAATGCAATCGCCCTGTAATTGCTTTACTTTATCACTAAGCGCTAGCGATAGTCGTAGAAGCAATAATTGGCGAGACGACAACGATGCTACGATGGAGATCAAGGTGTCGCGCCGGTGACGATGGTGATCATGACGGTGCTTTGGAGATGGAGATCAAAGGCACAAGATGATGACGGCCATATCATATCACTTATATTGATTGCATGTGATGTTTATCCTTTATGCATCTTATTCTGCTTGATTGACGGTAGCATTATAAGACGATCTCTCACTAAAGTTCAAGGTATAAGTGTTCTCCCTGAGTATGCACCGTTGCCAAAGTTCGTCGTGCCGAGACACCACGTGATGATCGGGTGTGATAAGCTCTACGTTCACATACAACGGGTGCATGCCAATTTTGCACACGCAGAAATACTCGGGTTAAACTTGACGAGCCTAGCATATGCAGATATGGCCTCGGAACACTGAGACCGAAAGGTCGAGCGTGAATCATATAGTAGATATGATCAACATAGTGATGTTCACCATTCAAAACTACTCCTTTTCACGTGATGATCGGTCATGGTTTAGTTGATTTGGATCACGTGATCACTTAGATGATTAGAGGGATGTCTATCTAAGTGGGAGTTCTTAAATATGATTAATTGAACTTTAATTTATCATGAACTTAGTACCTGATAGTATTTTGCTTGTCTATGTTGTTGTAGATAGATGGCCCGTGCTGTTGTTCCGTTGAATTTTAATGCGTTCCTTGAGAAAGCAAAGTTGAAAGATGATGGTAGCAATTACACGGACTGTGTCCGTAACTTGAGGATTATCCTCATTGCTGCACAGAAGAATTACGTCCTGGAAGCACCGCTAGGTGCCAAACCTGCTGCAGGAGCTGAACTAGATGTTATGAACGTCTGGCAAAGCAAAGCTGATGACTACTCGATATTTCAGTGTGCCATGCTTTACGGCTTAGAACCGGGACTTCAACGATGTTTTGAACGTCATAGAGCATATGAGATGTTCCAGGAGTTGAAGTTAATATTTCAAGCAAATGCCCGGATTGAGAGATATGAAGTCTCCAATAAGTTCTACAGCTGCAAGATGGAGGAGAATAGTTCTGTCAGTGAGCATATACTCAGAATGTCTAGGTACTGCAATCACTTGATTCAACTAGGATTTAATCTTCTGGATGATAGTGTCATTGACAGAATTCTTCAATCACTACCACCAAGCTACAAGAGCTTTGTGATGAACTATAACATGCATAGGATGGATAAGACAATTCCCGAGCTTTTCGCGATGCTAAAGGCTACGGAGGTAGAAATCAAGAAGGAGCATCAAGTGTTGATGGTCAACAAGACCACCAGTTTCAAGAAAAAAGGTAAAGGGAAGAAGAAGGACAACTTCAAGAAGAACGGTAAACAAGTTGCTGCTCAAGAGAGGAAACCCAAGTCTGGACCTAAGCCTGAGACTGAGTGCTTCTACTGCAAAGGGACTGGTCACTGGAAGCGGAACTGCCCCAAGTATTTGGCGGATAAGAAGGATGGCAAGGTGAACAAAGGTATATGTGATATACATGTTATTGATGTGTACCTTACTAAAGCTCGTAGTAGCACCTGGGTATTTGATACTGGTTCTGTTGCTAATATTTGCAACTCGAAATAGGGACTACGGATTAAGCGAAGATTGGCTAAGGACGAGGTGACGATGCGCGTGGGAAATGGTTCCACAGTCGATGTGATTGCCGTTGGCACACTACCTCTACATCTACCTTCGGGATTAGTTTTAGACCTGAATAATTGTTATTTGGTGCCAGCGTTAAGCATGAACATTATATCTGGATCTTGTTTGACGCGAGACGGTTATTCATTTAAGTCAGAGAATAATGGTTGTTCTATTTATATGAGTAATATCTTTTATGGTCATGCACCCTTGAAGAGTGGTCTATTTTTAATGAATCTCGATAGTAGTGATACACATATTCATAATGTTGAAGCCAAAAGATGCAGAGTTGATAATGATAGTGCAACTTATTTGTGGCACTGCCGTTTAGGTCATATTGGTGTAAAGCGCATGAAGAAACTCCATTCTGATGGACTTTTGGAATCACTTGATTATGAATCACTTGGTACTTGCGAACCATGCCTCATGGGCAAGATGACTAAAACGCCGTTCTCCGGAACAATGGAGCGAGCAACAGATTTGTTGGAAATCATACATACTGATGTATGTGGTCCGATGAATATTGAGGCTCGCGGCGGGTATCGTTATTTTCTCACCTTCACAGATGATTTGAGCAGATATGGGTATATCTACTTAATAAAATATAAGTCTGAAACATTTGAAAAGTTCAAAGAATTTCAGAGTGAAGTGGAAAATCATCGTAACAAGAAAATAAAGTTTCTACGATTTGATCGTGGAGGAGAATATTTGAGTTACGAGTTTGGTCTTCATTTGAAACAATGCGGAATAGTTTCACAACTCACGCCACCCGGAACACCACAGAGTAATGGTGTGTCCGAAGGTCGTAATCGTACTTTACTGGATATGGTGCGATCTATGATGTCTCTTACCGATTTACCGCTATCGTTTTGGGGTTATGCTTTAGAGACAGCTGCATTCACGTTAAATAGGGCACCATCTAAATCCGTTGAGACGACGCCTTATGAACTGTGGTTTGGCAAGAAACCAAAGTTGTCGTTTCTTGTTTGGGGCTGCGATGCTTATGTGAAAAAGCTTCAACCTGATAAGCTTGAACCCAAATCGGAGAAATGTGTCTTCATAGGATACCCAAAGGAGACTGTTGGGTACACCTTCTATCACAGATCCGAAGGCAAGACATTTGTTGCTAAGAATGGAGCCTTTCTAGAGAGGGAGTTTCTCTCGAAAGAAGTGAGTGGGAGGAAAGTAGAACTTGATGAGGTAACTGTACCTGCTCCCTTATTAGAAAGTAGTTCATCACAGAAACCGGTTCCTGTGACACCTACACCAATTAGTGAGGAAGCTAATGATGATGATCATGAAACTTCAGATCAAGTTACTACCGAACTTCGTAGGTCAACCAGAGTAAGATACGCACCAGAGTGGTACGGTAATCCTGTTCTGGAGGTCATGTTACTTGACCATGACGAACCTACGAACTATGAGGAAGCGATGACGAGCCTAGATTCCGCAAAATGGCTTGAGGCCATGAAATCTGAGATGGGATCCATGTATGAGAACAAAGTGTGGACTTTGGTTGACTTGCCCGATGATCGGCAAGCCATAGAAAATAAATGGATCTTCAAGAAGAAGACTGACGCTGACGGTAATGTTACTGTCTACAAAGCTCGACTTGTTGCGAAAGGTTTTCGACAAGTTCAAGGGGTTGACTATGATGAGACTTTCTCACCCGTAGCGATGCTTAAGTCTGTCCGAATCATGTTAGCAATTGCCGCATTTTATGATTATGAAATTTGGCAAATGGATGTGAAGACTGCATTCCTGAATGGATTTCTGGAAGAAGAGTTGTATATGATGCAACCTGAAGGTTTTATCGATCCAAAGGGAGCTAAAAAAGTGTGCAAGCTCCAGCGATCCATTTATGGACTGGTGCAAGCCTCTCGGAGTTGGAATAAACATTTTGATAGTGTGATCAAAGCATATGGTTTTATACAGACTTTTGGAGAAGCCTGTATTTACAAGAAAGTGAGTGGGAGCTCTGTAGCATTTCTAATATTATATGTGGATGACATATTGTTGATTGGAAATGATATAGAATTTCTGGATAGCATAAAAGGATACTTGAATAAGAGTTTTTCAATAAAAGACCTCGGTGAAGCTGCTTATATATTAGGCATCAAGATCTATAGAGATAGATCAAGACGCTTAATTGGACTTTCACAAAGCACATACCTTGATAAATTTTTGAAGAAGTTCAAAATGGATCAAGCAAAGAAAGGGTTCTTGCCTGTGTTACAAGGTGTGAAGTTGAGTAAGACTCAATGCCCGACCACTGCAGAAGATACAGAGAAAATGAAAAGTGTTCCCTATGCTTCAGCCATAGGCTCTATCATGTATGCAATGCTGTGTACCAGACCTGATGTGTGCCTTGCTATTAGTTTAGCAGGGAGGTACCAAAGTAATCCAGGAGTGGATCACTGGACAGCGGTCAAGAACATCCCGAAATACCTGAAAAGGACTTAGGATATGTTTCTCATTTATGGAGGTGAAAAAGAGCTCGTCGTAAATGGTTACATCGATGCAAGCTTTGACACTGATCCGGACGATTCTAAATCGCAAACCGGATACGTGTTTATATTGAACGATGGAGCTGTTAGTTGGAGCAGTTCTAAACAAAGTGTCGTGGCGGGATCTACGTGTGAATCAGAGTACATAGCTGCTTCAGAAGCAGCAAATGAAGGAGTCTGGATGAAGGAGTTCATATCCGATCTAGGTGTCATACCTAGTGCATCGGGCCCAATGAAAATCTTTTGTGACAATACTGGTGCAATTGCCTTGGCAAAGGAATCCAGATTTCACAAGAGAACCAAACACATCAAGAGACGCTTCAATTCCATCCGCGATCAGGTCCAGGTGGGAGACATAGAGATTTGCAAGATACATACGGATCTGAATGTTGCAGACCCGTTGACTAAGCCTCTCTCACGAGCAAAACATGATCAGCACCAATGCTCCATGGGTGTTAGAATCATTACTGTGTAATCCAGATTATTGACTCTAGTGCAAGTGGGAGACTGAAGGAAATATGCCCTAGAGGCAATAATAAAGTTATTATTTATTTCCTTATTTCATGATAAATTTTTATTATTCATGCTAGAATTTTATTAACCGGAAACATAATACATGTGTGAATACATAGACAAACAGAGTGTCACTAGTATGCCTCTACTTGACTAGCTCGTTGATCAAAGATGGTTAAGTTTCCTAACCATAGACATGAGTTGTCATTTGATAAACGGGATCACATCATTAGGAGAATGATGTGATTGACTTGACCCATTCCGTTAGCTTAGCACTTGATCGTTTTAGTTTACTGCTATTGCTTTCTTCATAACTTATACATGTTCCTATGACTATGAGATTATGAAACTCCCGATTACCAGAGGAACACTTTGTACGCTACCAAACGTCACAACGTAACTGGGTGATTATAAAGGTGCTCTACAGGCGTCTCCGATGGTACTTGTTGAGTTGGCATAGATCGAGATTAGGATTTGTCACTCCGATTGTCGGAGAGGTATCTCTGGGCCCTCTTGGTAATGCACATCACTATAAGCCTTGCAAGCAATGCAACTAATGAGTTAGTTGCGGGAGGATGCATTACAGAATGAGTAAAGAGACTTGCCGGAAACGAGATTGAGCTAGGTATTGAGATACCGACGATCGAATCTCGGGCAAGTAACATACCGATGACAAAGGGAACAACGTATGTTGTTATGTGGTTTGATCGATAAAGATCTTTGTAGAATATGTAGGAGCCAATATGAGCATCCAGGTTCCGCTATTGGTTATTGACCAGAGACGTGTCTCGGTGATGTCTACATAGTTCTCGAACCCGTAGGGTCCGCACGCTTAAAGTTCTGTGACGATCGGTATTATGAGCTTTTGTGTTTTGATGTACCGAAGGTAGTTCGGAGTCCCGGATATGATCACAGACATGACGAGGAGTCTCGAAATGGTCGAGACATAAAGATCGATATATTGGAAGCCTATATTTGGACATCAGAATGATTTCGGGTGAAATCGGGATTTTACCGGAGTACCGGGAGGTTACGGGACCCCCCCGGTAATTGTATGGGCCTTAGTGGAGAGAGAGAGAGGAGGCCAGGGCAGGCCGCGCGCCCCCTCCCCCTCTTGTCCTAATTGGACTAGGAGGGGGGCGCCCCCCTTTCCTGCCTCCCTCTCTCCCCCTTCCTTCTCTCCTAGTCAAACTAGGGAAGGGGGGGAATCCTAATCCCGGTGGGAGTAGGACTCCTCCAGGGCGCGCCATAGGGGCCGACCCTCTCCCCCTCCTCCACTCCATTATATACGTGGCCAGGGGGCACTCCATAGACACATAAGTTGATCATTGATCTCTCTTAGCCGTGTGCGGTGCCCCCCTCCACCATAATCCACCTCGGTCATATCGTAGCGGTGCTTAGGCGAAGCCCTGCGTCGGTAACTTCATCAACACCGTCATCACGTCGTCATGCTGACGAAGCTCTTCCCCGAAGCTCTACTGGATCGTGAGTTCGCGGGACATCACCGAGCTGAACGTGTGCTGAACACGGAGGTGCCGTACGTTCGGTACTGAGGATCGGTCGATCGTGAAGACGTACGACTACATCAACCGCGTTGTCATAACGCTTCCGCTTTCGGTCTACGAGGGTACGTGGACACACTCTCCCCTCTCGTTGCTATGCATCACCATGATCTTGCATGTGCGTAGGAATTTTTTGTGAAATTACTACGTTTCCCAACAGGTATAGCCTAAGAAAGGCTAAGTGTATCCGGGTCAAGTCCAAAAATAGGAGTTTTTCTCCTTTTTCTTAGCCCTTGCCGATTAGATACGTCGGCCACACCAATCAACCCAGGCTCTCTTGGTTGCAAAAATAAAAAGTCTCTCTTGCTGCGACTCTGCTTCCCCCACCCCCGCCGAGGCAACCCTAATGCCACCGCGCACCACTTCATCTCGCAGCGCAAGCGCCCGGAGCAGGGGCTGCGGGCAGTGCCTGAGCCTCCCGCTCGGCCCTGTCATCAGGGTTTCCTCTGGGCTCGCCTTCTTGTGCTTCCGTCATCAACCTCATGGAGCCGACATAGGTGGCGACTCAAGGATGTTGAGTGGCTGGGCATGCGGCTGGCAACGAGCGCGCGCTCATGGACACCTTATTTATATGTATCTCCTTAGGTTCGCCAAATTAAGATTGAGTGTTGTACACAAGTTACTAATTGTTGCTGCCTCATCCTCCAGCCTAACGGCGCAAGGCATCGCTCACACCAGCGTGGCCTCCCATGCTCCTAGCCTCGACCCTCCTCGCCTCCTAGTTGTGAGCATGTGCCTGCAACGGCTTGATCCTTGCGGACCCATCAAGGAGGAGCAGCAGGCGTGAACTCACCATGGGCGTTCTCACTCCTCATCGACCTTGCTATTGCTGCCTCCACTGTGAAGCCCATGGATGACCTCTAATTCGCACAATGTAAACCGGATGAATGCGAGCTTGCTGGCGGGAGCAACCTCGGTAAGAGCAGGGAAGGTGTCAGGATGGAACGACACATTTAGCGTTTGGTTGCGTGAGCAGGTTTACGAGAGGCATCTCCAAGTGAAAATTCCAGTCAGTTTTCTCCACATCTCGGAAGCCACAATAAGCAACCTAAGAGGATTTGGTCTGATGGTACTTCAGTAACTTGCTACTTATGTTGAGAAACCAGAACAATGGCTTGCACTTCGTGTTAGCAAAGTTACAACTTAACCTATACTGTATGCACGTCATATAGGATATATGCGACCCTTAAACATGTGATCAGTATAATCACTACAAAAAAGGACACATTCGTGACATTATGGTCCGAACGAAAAAAATGTCATGGTTATGACACTTCTATGACAATAATTGTGACAAAACCACGTATCATCATAGACATGGTGGGCTCCTACTTCTATGACAAAAAATCATGATAGGAAATGGGCTTTTCATCCTGGGCAGGCCGGGGACGCACTTGCATGACATTCTTCGGGCCGTCCATGACATAAAAAATCATGGTAGAAGTAAGGACGAGGAAATTTTCGAGGAGTTCCCGGTTACAGTAGGTGGTCGGGGCCGAGCGTGCACTGTGGTTTGTGTGTTTCTCTCATACATAGGCGTGTGTGTGTCGAGGCATCAGCTCTAACTGAACCCGAGGGAGAGGCATTCGCTTACTGAACCTGAGCGATTGCACCAGCTACGTTACTGAACCATAGCGACCGATCCCTTGGCTGTTAACTGAACCCGAGCAATTCCTTCGCTGCTGCTAACTGAACCCGAGCGATCGATTGCTGCTGCTGCTTACTGAAGTCGATTGAGCCCCCATGTGAGACGCAACTAGCCGATGTGTTGGGTTGCCTCTTGATGAACAGTGACCGTTGCTACCGCACACGTGATACGTAGAACGAGTCGAGACATGGTGAGTCGAGCCGGTTGGTTGGTTGTGGATGAACAGTTCCTGGTGGGGGTTGGATGAACAGGACCCCATTGTAGTAGGCGGTTGCCGCTGGATGAACAGGACCCTGAGGAGGCCGCCGCACCTAGTCAGTTGGGGGTGGATGAACAGGACCCCGTGGAGGCAGAATGAACAGTGGCTGGTGGAGGCTGGAGAAAGTCAACGGTGGATGAACAGTAGCTCGTGGAGGCTGGAGCGAGGCAGTACACGGTGGATGAACAGGACCCCGTTTCGACCGTAGGCACTCGAACGGAAGTCCCTTTCCTCCATTTCGCGGTATGCCACACCCCTCCCGATCAACAGGACCCCATTTCGACCGTAGGCACTCGAACAGAAGTCTGTTTCCTCCGTTTTGCGGTACGCCAGACCCTTCCCAACGAAGAGGACTCCGTTTTGACCATACGCGGTTGAATAGAAGGCCGTTTCCTTCGTTTCACAGTACGCCAGACCTCGTTTAGGCTGTTCCATCCAAGATGGTTGGCTCCTGATGAACAGGACATATTCTGACCCAGTCGAGTGCCTCCCGATGAACACGATGCTGTTTCCTCCGTTTCGACCCAGCCGGTTGTCTGCCGATGAACAGGACGCCGTCGCTGTACGCGTTCGAGACCCCGCCCGTATGTATGTAGTCGTATTTACTTCCTTGCAGCATGGTTGTACGTACGTGTACATGATATATATGGGACTTCATGATATGCTACGTCGGTGGCTCTACTACGACATGTGCCGCTCCTTACTCGGCCACGGTTCATCGCTGTAGAGAGACCGATCGACCAGTATGTACATACATGTTCCTGACCAGACAGAGAACCCTACGTACGGTTTGACCGGGTGGGTCCCAACTGTCAGGGAAGATAAGGAGGCACTTCCTTGCATGTGAAGATATAGCTAGTGGGTCCCAGCTGTCAGGCGGAGGAATCATTTTTTTGCCCGTAATATGGACGCACTTCCTTGCGTGCGAAGATGTAGCTGGTGGGTCCCAGCTGTCAGGGGTAATGTTTTTTTTGCAAAATACAGAGACCCTTCCGGTGAGTCCCCGCTGTCAGGTGGAGGAATCATTATTTTGCGCGTAATAAGGAGGCAATTCCTTGCTGCGGCCATGGACCCAGCTGTCAGCCTCTCACGTACAGTCCTCTTCCAATGGAAGTCGTTCCTTGACAACATTGACCACGCCGCGCCGAGAGCACCAAGGCGGTGGACGACGGCGTGGCCTAGGAAAGGACTGACCCGGAGTCAGAGAAGACTCGGCAGTTGTTTCCCATGCGGAGGGGACTACGAGGGTTTACTAGTTCGGCTGCAGTGTGAGGCTGCCATCGCCGGAGAATAACAGGAGGTCTGGGTGAGTACAGGGATGGCCGGGCCTGCGGTGGGAGTAGGATGGGGCGGTGAGGCCTGTGCGGCAGCACAACCGGCCACGGGAGGCAGGAGCAGGCGGCACGGCCGGCGCTAGTTTGGGCGATTGGAGTAAGAAGACCAGAGGTTGAAGAAGCACGACAACCGTTGGATGGACATCATACGGTCACTGCATCTAGAATCGTTCATATTGACTAAGTTGAAAAGCCATGCGTCCGCGTTGTAAGGGCATATTTATCCCTAAGGTGTTTTGGTGATTGATGACAATGCTTTCGTGGACTAATCGTGTGCCCTGAGTTTCTCCAACGTTTCATCGCTAGGCACAAGACGGTTTGGTGCCCCTCGAAGACTATTGAAGATGACATTTTTCTATGTTTCTTTTTGGTGGATTTGAGTCGTAGGAAAGCCGTACTATTAAGAGGGGGTCCGCGTTGGAAAGGTTCGGGTGGAATCATCACGTACACGTTTTCTTCCTTGTCTCCACCTTTCCCCCGCGCTTTGGAGCATCCTCCGTTTATCCTCTATGCATTATGTCTTGGTTGCTGATTTTGGGCTTGCGGTAGTACTGCTCCCTGGAGCGGTAGTACCGCAGGCACCTGCGGTAGTACCGTACCTCGGCGCGGTAGTACCGCAGGAGCCCATGGTAGTACTGCTCATCTGGAGCCGTAGTACCGTGGCCCCCATGCCAAGTGCCGCTGCATTGCGGTAGTAGGGGCGGATGTAATTTTTTACATCCGCGCCTCCGCGGTAGTACCGCACCTTATGCGCGGTAGTACCGCGCGTGGCCTGGCTCAGCTGCCATGCGGTAGTACCGCTCCTCCAGCTGTAGTACCGTGTCGGATTTTTGCATTGTTTGTTTTTCAGCGGAAGTAGGCACGGATGTATTTTTATTCATCCGCGCCCTTCCCAGGCTAGGCCATTCCTGCCTTGCGGTAGTACCGCAAGGGGGAGCGGTAGTACCGCGCTTGCGGAAGTACCGTTCTCAGCATCTGTGCTTCAGGCTTGTTCTAGTTCCTGCCATTGCAGCGGTTGTACCGCGGTCTCTCGTGGTAGTACCGCATGGTCGTGCGGTAGTACCGCATGTCAGGGGCGGTAGTACTGCAAGTCGCAGGCTGGTTAGGTGGATAACGGTTGGATTTTGTTCTCAACTATAAAAGGGGTGTCTTCTTCCTCTAGTTGACCACCTCTTCCAACCCTAAGCTCCATTGTTGCTCCAAGCTCCATTTTCGCCCGATCTCACTCTCTAGCCAATCAAACTTGTTGATTTGCTCGGGAGTGGTTGAGAAGGCCCCGATCTACACTTCCACCAAGAGAAATTTGATTCCCCCCACTAATCCCTTGCGGATCTTGTTACTCTTGGGTGTTTGAGCACCCTAGACGGTTGAGGTCACCGCGGAGCCATAGTCCATTGTGGTGAAGCTTTGTGGTGTCGTTGGGAGCCTCCAATTAAGTTGTGGAGATTGCCCCAACCTTGTTTGTAAAGGTTCGGTCGCCGCCTCCAAGGGCACCAATAGTGGATTCACGGCATCTCGCATTGTGTGAGGGCGTGAGGAGAATACGGTGGCCCTAGTGGCTTCTTGGGGAGCATTGTGCCTGCACACCGCTCCATCGGAGACGTACTTCCCCTCAAAGGGAAGGAACTTCAGTAACACATCCTCGTCTTCACCGGCTCCACTCTTGGTTATCTCGTTCCTTTACTTGTGCAAGCTTATTTGTGCTATATCTCTTGCTTGCTTATGTGCTTATTGTTGTTGCATCATATAGGTTGCTCACCTAGTTGCATATCTAGACAACCTACTTTGATGCAAACTTTAAATTGGTAAAGAAAAGCTAAAAATTGTTAGTTGCCTATTCACCCCCCTCTAGTCAACTATATCGATCCTTTCAATTGGTATCAGAGCCTCGTCTCTTCATTAAGGACTTTACCGTCCGAAGAGTATGGTTGACGTTGTAGACGGTGTGGAGGAGCACTCCGGTGCGAATCCGGTCTCGTCTACGGGAGATGGGGGAACCGCGGTCTCTCGTGAGGAATTCAATGTGGCGTTGGACACATTGAAAACCTCCATGACGACCGAGGTTGAAAGCATGTTTAATAAATTCTTAGAAGGGCTTAAACTTTCCACTGCACCGTTGAAAGTGGGTGATCCCGCTAACAAGGTGACGGATGCTACCTCCGACAAGGGGGAAGCTACTAGCGAGAAAGCTCCTTCTTCTAGTGGTAAAAATGGCACCGGCATCTTTGCCCATGTGGAACCTCCAGTTGTCTATGGTGGACCGCTTCCTTCCACTCACTTGAATCATGCCGGCCCGGCCACTAAGATTGAGAAGAATGTAGAATTTGATTCTTGGGTCTATCGTTTTAAGCGTCATTTAAATCATGTGAACACTAACCTTTGGAGAATCATTGAAGAAGGTTTCTATCCGCATGACCGAAGTAACTTCACTCTTAGAGAAGCCGTGGATAATCAATTCAATGAGAATGCTCTCTTAATCATCCAAGAAGCAATCCACTCGAAGATCTTCCTCATCTCCGGCCCTACTCCATGGCCAAAGATGCTTGGCACCAAGTGGTTTCCCTCTATCGGGGAAGCGCAAGCATTCAACGCTCCAACTATGAAGTGGTGCAAGATGAAGCCGATGAGTTTGCAATGAAAGAATATGAAGAACCTCGTGAGCTTTATCGGAGAGTAACCAAACTCGCGGTCTCTCTCCGAGATCATGGAAGTAAGGACACGGATGACAATTGGATCAAGCGCAAATTCCTCAAGGCAATGATGCCCTACCACAAAGCCATGTCCTCTGTCATTCGTCAAAGGCCGGACTTCCACACCTTGTCCTCAAGTGAAGTGTTGGATGAGTTCGTTGCTATGAGCATCTTGGACAAGACCGCCAACAATGCGGTTCTTCGCTCTGAAAGAGTAAAGAAGCCCAACCTTGATCTAAAGGCTAAGGTTAGTATGGAGGAAGAGGATGAAGAGGAAGAAGAGGAGAGCAACCTCGAAGATACGAAGTATGCCTATCATGAACACAGGGCCCTTGCTTCAAGGCAATTTTGGAGCAAGAAGAACTCAAGGCCCAACTTCAACAAGAACAATTCAAGTGGTGCAAAGGGCAAGCAACGAGTGAGGACTTGTTTCAATTGTGGCAATGTGAGCCACTTTGTTGCGGAGTGCCCTTATGAGAAAAGGGAAGACAATGGTGGCAAAGCTCATCCGAAAGGACAAGGCCAAGTCGTTCCCAACAAGAGCAACTTCACCAAGAAGACTCCTCCCAAGGCATTGGTGGTACAAGAAGAGTACAATGAGGATGATGACGATGATGAAGATGGTGAGTCGGTTGCCATGGCCTCCGTTGCCATTGTGACGACTCCACGGGTGTCTCTCTTCGACTCACCCAATGAGAGCATCACCGCCAAGTGCCTCATGGCTAAATCCACCAACAAGGTAACCCCCAACATCAAAACTACCATCATTAATCATCCTTCTTCGGATAGCATTGATGAATATGAGGGGACAAATATGGAGGAGAATGAGTTTGAGACCTTTATGGGTAAACTCAAGGGTAAATCCAAGAAGCACTTCGTTGCTCTCTTGGAACAACTTGGTGAAGCCAATGACATGATCGAGGCTCACAAAGATACCATCTCTAAGATGGAGGGGCATAGTCGTGACTATGTCAATGAGATTTCAGATCTTTCCAATGCTCTTGACGAAGAGCATGGTCTTCGTTTGGCTCTTGAGGAGTCACACAACGATGATCATGCTAAGTTAAAGAAAGACCTTGATCATGCTCTTGTTGTTTCTCGTGTGCTAAACTCCGAGAAGGCAAAGCTTGGGGTTGATCTTGCTAGACCCAAAGAGGAGTTTGACATTCTCGACAAGGCTCACAAAGTCTTGAAGGGTGTTCATGCTAGCCTCAAGGAGTCTCATGATCAACTCCAAGTGAAGCTAACCAAGGAGAAAGCCACCTTTCCTCATATGGTGTTAATTGATAATGCAAATGCTACTAACCCTTGTTGTGAGCATGTGCATCTTGTTGAGGAGAATGCTAAGTTGAAGGAGCAACTTGAGAAAGGCCTTGTGTCATGCATACAAGGTGAGAAGAACCTCAACGATCTTTTGAGCAATCAAAAGGAAGTTGTGGCCAAGGAGGGGATTGGGTTCGCACCCAAGCCCAAGAACAAGAAGAAGAATGACAAGACCAAACGACCTCCTCCTCTCAAGCAAACTTTTGTGAAGGAGGGAGAGGGTGCTTCCAAGGAGAAGAAGAACAATGCAAAGGGTGGCGGTGTCAAGAAGGGCAATGCCACCCCTCCCAACAAAGCCGGCGACTTTAACCCTTCCTATGTGTTATGCCGTGCTAGTGATGGGCATGTTTATGCCAAATTTGTTGGTTCTCCTCATGAGTATATTGAATGGTCTATTTGGGTTCCTAAGACCCTTGTTACTAACATCAAAGTACCCATTACAAAATGGGTACCTAAAACCAAGCATTGATCTCTTGTAGGTGTTTGCTTCGGGTGGGGGATCATGGTTGCTCGATAGTGGAGCCACAAATCATATGACCGGAAGCAAGGACTTGGTGGTGGACGTGCACAAGATTCCATCTATGCCCACCAATGTCGAGTGGGGTGATGCCTCGTCTTCTAAGGTATTGGGACTCGGCAAGGTTGTCATTTCTCATGATCTCACGATCGAGAAGGTCATGCTTGTTGAGTCCCTTGCATACAATTTACTTTCCATTCGTCAACTTGCAATCATGGGCTTTGCCACTTTCTTTGATATTGATACCGTGGCCCTCTTGTGGAGCAAGACTCTTAAAGTAGCCTTTGTTGGGCATGTCGAGAACGGTCTATATGTGATTAACTTTTCGGAGCGACCCACTAAGACCGCGACTTGCCTAATGGCTAAAGTTGACGTGGGATGGATTTAGCATCGCCGTTTAGCCCATGTCAATATGAGATCTTTGCAAAGTCTTCTCAAGGGGGACCATGTCCGTGGACTAACGAATGTTAGTTTTGCTAAAGATCGTGCTTGCAATGCTTGTATCGAAGGAAAGCTACATGAGAAGGCTCACCCTCCCATGACTATCATTTACTCAATGAGGCCTTTGGAGCTCCTTCATTTGGATCTCTTTGGGCCTCCATCCTTTGATAGTCTTGGGGGTAGAAAGTATTGCTTGGTGATTGTGGATGACTATTCAAGATACACTTGGGTGTATTTCTTCAAGAGGAAAAGCGAGACCCAACAAACCGTCATTGACTTTGCAAATGAAGCCCAACGTCAACACAATGCAAAGATCTTGACAATAAGAAGTGACAACGGCACCGAGTTCAAGAACTACACCTTGGATGAGTTTCTTAGTGATGAGGGGATCAAGCATCAATATTCCGCACCTTATGCCCCTCAACAAAACGGTGTTGCGGAGAGGAAGAACCGGACGTTGATGGATGCGGCAAGGACCATGATGGCGGAGTTCAAGTCTCCATACAACTTTTGGGCCGAAGCCATCAACACCGCGTGTCATGCATCCAATCGGCTCTACCTCCGCAAGGGCTTGAACAAGACTCCATATGAAATACTCACCGGTAACAAGCCCAACCTCAAGTACTTTCGGGTGTCCGGGTGTAAGTGTTTAATTCTCAAGAAAGGTGTTCGGTTGTCTAAATTTGAGGCTAGAGCTTATGAGGGCATATTTGTTGGTTATGCTACAAACTCTCATGCTTACGTGTCCTCAATAAATCCACGAGACTTATTGAGGAGACATGTAACGTGGAGTTTGATGAGAATAACGGCTCCCAAGTGGAGCAAAGTGGCACTTGTGATGTAGGTGATGAAATTCCTCCCCAAGCCATAAGAAGAATGGGTGTTGGTTTTATCCTACCCATTGAGGAACCCCTTGTGGCCGAAGGAGAAGGACAATGATCCACTCAAGTGGAGCCATCACCAACCCAAGACCCACACGCTTCCGAAGAACAAAGTGAAGGCCCTCAACCTCATGAACAAGACCAAGGGCAAGATCATCCTCAAGACGGTGCTGACACACCAAGTGATGCCCAAGGTCAAGTTCTCTCCTCCGAGCAAGTTCAAGATCAAGAACAAGCTCAAGACGGCGCTCAAGATGATCAAGTGACCGCTCCTCAACTCACCACCGAGGAGGAATTGGAGCGTCGTGCCGCCAAGATTGCTTTCAAGCTCTCCACCAAGGGTCATCTCGTGAAGAATGTACTTGGAAGCATTCAAAAGGGGGTAAGCACTCATAGACAATTGGCAAACTATTGTGAACATCACACGTTTGTCTCTTGTGTTGAACCCCAAAAGGTATATGAAGCACTCAAAGATCCGGATTGGCTTAATGCCATGCATGAAGAACTCAACAACTTCGAGTACAACAAGGTGTGGAGATTGGTGCCAACGCCAACGGGGAACCACAATGTCATTGGAACCAAGTGGATATTCAAGAACAAGCAAGATGCTCATGGGACCATCATTCGCAACAAGGCAAGATTGGTGGCACAAGGCTACTCCCAAGTCGAGGGTATCGACTACAGTGAAACCTTTGCTCCCGTTGCTCGCCTTGAATCCATTCGTTTGTTGATTGCTTATGCTTCTCATCACAACTTTAAGTTGCAACAAATGGATGTGAAGAGTGATTTTCTAAGTGGTCCTATTAATGAGTTGGTCTATGTCAAGCAACCCCCCGGGTTCGAGGATCCCTACTTTCCCGATCATGTGTATCAACTCGATAAGGCACTCTATGGCCTTAAACAAGCCCCACGTGCGTGGTATGACCACCTTACCGAGTTTCTACAAGATCGTGGGTTTGAAAGGGCTAATCGACCCCACTCTTTTTACTAAGAAGGTCAAAGGGGAGTTGTTTGTGTGCCAACTATATGTTGATGACATTATCTTTGGTTCCCCTAACAAAGCTTTCAATGAGGAATTCTCCGCTCTCATGACCTCAAAGTTCAAGATGTCTTCCATGGGAGAGTTGAAGTTCTTTCTAGGGTTCGAAGTGAAGCAAAGAAGAGAAGGAAGCTTCATCAACCAAGCCAAATACACTCAAGACATGCTCAAGAGATTCAAGCTAAGTGATGTCAAGCCGGCTTCCACTCCAATGCCCACCAAGTGCCAACTTGACATCGATCGCAATGGTAAAGCGGTGGATCAAAAGGTATATCGCTCCATGATTGGATCCTTGCTTTACCTTTGTGCATTTAGACCGGATATCATGTTGAGTGTGGGAATTTGTGCACGGTTTCAAGCCGCACCTAAGGAAAGCCACTTTGTGGCGGTCAAGCGAATCTTTCGATATTTGGCTCATACCCCAAACTTTGGCTTATGGTACCCAAGAGGAGCAAACTTCAAGCTTATAGGGTATTCGGACTCCGATTGGGCGGGAGACAAAGTGTAACGCCCCGGATCCGATGCGCCAGGTGTCACCCAGTTATTCGCTGTCGTTGCCATGTCATTTGCTTGCGTGTTGCATTTTGCCATGTCTTCATCTGCATTTCATATCATGTCATCATGTGCATTGCATTTGCATACGTGTTCGTCTCATGCATCCGAGCATTTTCCCCGTTGTCCGTTTTGCAATCCGGCGCTCCTATCTCCTCCGGTGCATCCCTCTTGTTTTCTTTCGTGTGCGGGTGTCAAACTTTCTCGAAATGGACCGAGGCTTGTCAAGTGGCCCTAGTATACCACCCGGAGACCACCGGTCAAGTTTCGTTCCATTTGGAGGTCGTTTGGTACTCCAACGGTTAACCGGGCATCCGCGAAGTCCGTTTGGGTGTTGCAGCAAAACCCCCCTTCAAACAGCCCCAAAACCCCTCTAAGTCTCCGCCATGCTCTCGGTCGTTCGATCACGATCGCGTGGGTGAAAACCGCACCTCGTTTGGACTCTCCTAGCTCCCTCTACCTATAAATATGTGTGTCTCTCCCGAGATTTCGCGGTACAAACCCTAGTGTCTCCCACCTCGCGCCGCCGGACGAAATCGTCGCCGTCCGGACATGTCCGCCCGTACCCGCGCCGCTGCCCCGGACCAGTGGCATCACGCCACGTCACCTCCCGCGCCGTCCCCGCCGCCGCGGCCCGCCGGGCCCA